>NC_056732.1:1776702755-1776747755 GCF_019279795.1 Protopterus annectens
CACTCTCACTTAAAATATTTTAGATAGTGGAGCTGATAGGAATTATATGTATGAGGGATAAGACACTATTATTTTATTTTCCAATGTATGACTGAGGGCATACTGTTTACTATATTTTTGTCAGTATCAATCTGTTATCTGGACTTGCATGGCTTTTACAATTACATGAGACACATACACAACTGGATCTATATCCTATAATCTTGCCAGGTCAACACATACATGTGTAACTGCTCAAACTGATGCCTTCTGAATAGCATGAAACGACTTATCAAGGCATCTGGAAGTACTATTTAACTGTAGCCTCCAAACAGGCTTCGTGCCTCATGAATAGAGAAAGGCAACAGTCATCCCTCTGCACAAAGGTGGGCTGTCTACAGACACTGGAAACTACAGACCCATAAGTCTCACTAGTCTTATATGTAAAGCCATGGAAAGAATTATCATAGAGATGATCAATAGAGGTATAGTAAACCTCTAGACACTGGACCCAACCCAGTTTGATTTTGTCAAGGGCAGATCATGCTTATTCAACATGGTGGACTTATTTGAAAATGTCATCAAACCAATGGATGAGGGTAAAATCTTTCACACTGCCTACTTTGACCTGGCCAAGGTATTTGACACAATACCCTACCCAGACATTGTTGACAAACTCAAGAGGTTAGGTACAAACCCATATGTCACCTGGTGGATAACAAGCTGGCTCATATACAGGACCCAGGAAGTTAGAATTCGGGAGACCACCTCTACAAAGAGGCCAGTCACAAGTGGAGTCCCCTCAGGGATCAGTCCTTTGGCCTCTCCTTTTTGGCATTTACTTCTCAGAAGTCAAAGCCAGTGTCTGTGGTCTCTGGCTGACTACATTTGCAGATGATTGCAAATTAGGAGCTGTCATTGAATCTCACACTGACACAAATCTTCTCCAAGAGGGGCTGACACAGACAAACAACTGGTGTCAGAGCCATGGACTAAAACAAAATGCCAATAAATGCATAATAGTATCCTTTGGGATGTGATCCATCCCTGGTAACCATCATGTTGACAATACACCCTTTAGAGTTGACCCAGTAGTCAGGGACTTAGGGACACACATATATAGCAATCTAGCCTTTGATCAGCATGTGTCTACAGTGGTGAGGAAATCATTCTATGTTGCACAACTTATAAACAAAGGTATGGTATCTAAGTCCAGAGAAGTCATCATTCCACTATATTAGGCATTCATCAGGCCTGCCATTGAGTACAATGCTCAATTTAGTATGTACCTAACCAGGCATATCCAGCAATTGGAACATCGACAGAGATTCTTCACTAAAAGAATACAGGGCGTAAATGAAATGTCCCATGGAGACCACATCAAGGCCCTATCCCTGTATTCTGTCTCCTACAGGCTTTTGAGGGGAGATCTATGCCTGGCATACAGGGCATTGTCAGACCACACTCTGATGGATCTCCAGCATATCCATAAAACAAACAGCACCAGAATTACTCATTCTAAAGACATAAACCTTGCTTGTGATATAAATAGGACCTGCTGGAGAGACAGGTATGTATCTCACAGACTACCCCATCTATGTGAAGCAGAGTTCCCCCCTAATCCAATTCAAGTGGATCTCAGACAATTGGATTGGAAATCAGAAATTCAGCCCTAGTTTAGCACCTATGTCTCTAATGGACACAGGCAACCTGTAAATGGTTCATCTACCAGGCCCATGCTTACACTTATCAAGGGTATCAGAACTTGTCAGAGATTTGGGATGCATGGCTAGGCTTATAAAGGCCCTTGTGATTGTTAGCCTAGTAAACACCTATGAACCTGTATTTTTGTATGATTCCAGACTATGCTTGAGAATCTGTGGCAAAGATGGAAAATCAATGTTGTTTAAGAAAATGTTTGTCCCTTATACCTAGGTTTGAATCCCTCAGTGTAATAATATTTTTCCTCAGTGTATAAAGGCAAAACAAATGTGTCAGATCATTACATTTATGCTCCCAGTGTATGGCTGCAAACATAACAAAACTAACAGTTACCTTCCAAGATCCAAAATATCATGGTTATATCAGGAGACACCCCTCAAACTAAGGCCAGATTAACCTTCCAATTTCAAATATTTAATTCCTCCCTGCTTGGCACTGCTCCTGTCATCTTAACCTTATGCCAACACAGTTGGCATTATTGCTTGGTTTGCATACTACCAGCAAATGCAATAACTGAAGTGGTGGGAAAGCATCAGTTTCCGTTGTTCTACTTTGGCTGGCAGACATGGTTAGCTTTAGAAGGGAAGGTGCACAGTTTGGGGCACAGAGATGGGGTGTCCAGGAGTCCAAGATATTTATTGGACTCCTGGTAAAGTGCTAAAGCCAAAGACTTCTGCATGAGGACTATTCTGGTACCCAGTACAAGTCTAAGGCATGGAATAGATTGTCCCAGTCTGTGTCCAGTGCTACTGGTATCCCAGGCACTGGAGAGCATAAGAGGAATCATTTTAATGACATACACAGGCATAAAAGGGATACTATCAACTGCTGGTTGTATGACTTTGAGACTGCAGACATCCCACAGCTCTGTAAGTATGACAATAGGAGAGTATTTGTAAGACTTAGAAAGCTAAATACAGGCAAGACTGGTATGCAAAATGCTATTCTGTTCTTTTCTGTTCTTTCCACTCCCACCAAATGTGATTCCAGTTAACAGGCTCATGTTGCTTGATGGGAGAGATTGAGGGAAGCAAGGGGTATGTATGCAGCAGAAGTGTTATTACAGCCTTAGAAGTTAAAGATAGCTTTTTTGGTCTTATATAGAGCTGTTTCAAATTTTGCATATATATCCCAACTGTAAAAGCAAGTATGCATGCAATAGTCTGTAGCACAAACCAATTGTAGGAGTCTGACTGTCATCAGTGGTTGTGGGTTCAAATACCATGATTCACAGCTATACAGTACAGTTATTTCTTCAATAATATTTACATTAAATTCAAAAACTGTATACCAGTAGCACAAATGCCCTGCTATAAACTGTAATCTGTATAACTGGAACAGTAATATGTGCAATATATGCACATTTATAGGATTACTTTCAGTAATCTGCAGAATGGTGTGTATGTTACTGTGTATACTTATAGGTTCATAGATTCATAGGTAGGTACTAGGCTATTGGCCCAAGGGCCTAAGTAAGCTTAGCCAACAAGGTTCCCTGGCTTACGCCACCCAAGAAAGTTATTTTCCTGTACCCCTGTCGAGCAGAGCCACAGACGTGATCCCAGGGGTGCATTTCCTATTTCCCATCCACTCATCAAGATTTTTCTTGAAGAGTGCTAATGAGGAACTTTGCTTGACATAGATGGGTAGCTTGTTCCAGAGTACGGAAAGTCTCTGGGACAGGAATCTATCCCTCCAGCATGCCCTGTTTATTGTGGTGACAAGGTTTAGGTCCCTAGAGCATGTAGCTCGGCGGGATTGGGATTTTTTTAGGTGCAGCATGTCCAACAGCTCTGGGTTTGACATAGCTTTATATGTTAGGCAGAGATCACCTCAGAGTAGGTGATATGCTATGGAGTAAAGCTGGAATTTTTTGAGATGGTCAATGTACGGCATGTTTGAGGCCAGTAATCCTCTTTGTAGGTACTTCTGTGGCCTTTCCAGCTGCTGCAGATGTCTTGTCAGGTACATTCCAAAAGGGGCGTTTTACTCTATAATGGGTCTAATGAGTGTCGAGTAAAGGGGAACACTGACCTCTTTTTTCCTGGATGAGAACCCTTTTGTGATGAGGTGTGCCATGTAGAAGGATTTTCTGACTTCTGTGGTGATGTGATTATCAAAGGAGAGACTACTGTCCACCTGGGTCCCAAGGTCTCTTATCACACATTCGATGTTAACTAGACTGTGGCCTATGTAGTAGTTCATGGGTACAGAGTTTTTACCAAAAGAGATGACAATGCACTTTTTGGCATTGAGCTTGAGGCCATGGCTCTGACACCAGGCATCTGTCTCAGTGAAGCCCTTCTGTAAGATGCCACATCGTTTGGGGGCTCAACTATGGCTCCTAGTTTGCAGTCATCTGTGAACTTTGTTAGCCAAAGGCCTTCTCTGTTAGCCTGTACTTCAGAGAAATAGATACCAAACAGGAGAGGTCACAGGACTGAACCCTGTGGTACTCCAGTTGTCACTGGTTTGAAGTCAGATTTGGAGTCTGCAACTTTTACAGTGTGGGTTCTGTCAGTGAGCCAGTTGGCAACCCATCTTGTGATGTAAGGATTTATACCAATTTTAGTAAGTTTATCTATAATTCCAGAATCGGGGATGGTGTTGAAAGCCTTGACAAGGGCAAGATAGGTTGTGTGAACCACCTTACCCTCATCTACAGCTTTGGTGACTGCCTCAAAGAAGTCAATCAGGTTCAGGAGGCATGATCTGCCTTTCACAAACCCAAACTGGGTGGGGTCCAGAGTTTGGAGTTTACCAATGTCTTTGTTTATGAGTTCCATGATGATATGTTCAATGGCCTTACAGACCAGGCTAGGCAGGCTAATAGGGCAATAGTTCCCGGGATCAGTGGTGGCTCCCCCTTTGTGGAGTGGGATAACTGTTGCTGTGCACCATTCAGTGGGCACAAAGCCTGATGTGAGGCTATGATTGAACATGGTGCTTAGGTGTGGAGCCAGTTCGTTCTGAAGTTCATGTAAAACGCAACCTGGGATGTTATCCGGTCCCATGCATGCTGTGTTTTTGGCTTTAGAGAGTGCAGCTTTTACCTGCATAATTGTGATTACAGGGACTCTGCATTCTTCATGTATAGATATGGGCCATTTAGGGGGTGAGAGGGGGGTAAAGTTAGCACTGAACCTATCTGCCAGGATGTTGGCAATATCAGTTGGTTCTGTAATTTGTAATCTGTAATCTTAAATGTAATACTTCAGATAAAAGAGTTGTATAATTGTATTAATGCATTGTATGTCACATATGATGGTACTAACTTTATCTCTTATTTTTCCTCTCAACCCAACTCTTATCGCTCTTTTTTATTTTATATTATGTGTCATCTAAATGTCTCCATGTCATTCATGTGTGCCACATCACAAACTACACAGTACAGAAAGTTAGGCCAGCTCCAGTGAATCAGCCTACCCCTGCTCTGCTGGCTCATTACATCTGGGAGCCAACCTGGAAACACTGCCTCTGCTGCCCCTGTACCACCTGTGTCCTCAGGTAGTACTGACCAGGAAGCTGGTACAGTGTTACCCTCCAGTAGCAGTGGGGGATGTGGTGTATGCCTATACTGGGTAGAGACGCTGTTCTCCCTCATGGTCCATAGCAGAAGAAGATGTCAAGCACTCCAGCAACCAGAGGAGTGAGGGGACAGTGTTGACAGTCCAGTGGGGGAGGAATTGATTCTCACTTTCTCCAAGCTTGTTGGGCATGAGACTGTATTCTCCCAAGCCTCACCCCAGTCATGGTGTCCCCCAACCTTTTTTGTGCTTCACCATCCCTGTCTATTGACTTGTTTCTCCTGTTTGTTTGCATTTGCTTCTTCACCTACCCAACCTACCTGACCCATAGATACCTACTTCCCTTACCCAACAGTCCTCTCTTACTGAATAAAAATAAAAAAAAATCTTTCTGTATATGCTCTCCATTTTGCACGTTTCTACTTGACACACTTGATTCAGTCCAGTTGGCCAAACAACATGATTACATTGTTGTCACCCATCTCTCTGGAGGTGACAGTCCAAATTCCGCTAATATTCCCCACATATGGTCATTTTTTACTGTTGAAGAAATGGATAGCTATGGTTCTGTCCTACCTCCCTACTGCACATTCCTGTATCCCTGTATTCCCTTTTTTATTTCCCCTGCTTGCTACCCACCTCACTACTTTCCTATCTACCCTGTAAAAGGTTTATCTCCCAGGCCCCTGCTTGTAAATGTTTCATCTCCAAAGTCCCTGCTTACACTTATCAAGGATATCAGAACTTGTCAGAGATTTGGGATGCATGGCTAGGTTTAAGAAGGCCTTTGTGATCATTAGCCTAGTAAAAACCTATGAACCTACTCCATTTTAACACCTATAATCTGGTCAAAAAGTAGAATCACACGCAACACACATAAGGAGCAGAAAAAGCAATGGATCCCTTTACTTTTTGGCCTCTGTGTTTGTGCAGAGTTTGGCGTCAGCAGCATTATCAAGTGATACTGAACTCACATGTGCACTTTGCCAACCACTGTGTAAACCCGCTGCTCGCTGTGCTATGGAAAACTAAATATTATTATGTATTAGTGCTTCTTACTATCCATTTCCTGTTAGTGACATGAAATTCAATGTGAAAATATAATAATTCAAAGGCCCCATCTACCACTATGTCACATATTTACAACACAGCCATGTATTGCCTCCCCTCAAGCACTGCAACCCTGGTGTCTCAGTATTTTTTTCACACATATATCAGCTGCACTACATAAATTAATATGTTGTGTGATATGTAATGTACTCTCAGTACTTTTTTCACACATATATCAACTGCACTACATAAATGAATGTGTTGTGTGATATGCAATGCACATCAATCTGGTAATAGGCAGAACTAGAACTATTGATCCATAAGCCTAAAAAGCCTAATCTGCAAGGCTATGAAAGGAATCATCATAGACCTTATCCTTTGGGACATAGGTGACCTTCCATACACTTCACCTGACCCATTTTGGCTCTGTCAAGGGTAGATCTTGCTTATTAAACCTACTGGACTTCTTTGATAATGACCCCACACACCTGGATGAGGGATAACAGGACATGCACCCTATGTCGATTTATCCAAGGCCTTTGACACTGTCCCCCATTTGGGTATCATAGAGAAACTCTCCCATTTGGGGATTAAACAATACATTACTAAATGGATAGCCAACTGGCTCACAAACAAAATGCACACTGTCAAAGTTGAGGAGTGCACTTCCACCACTAGCCCACATACCAGTGGAATACCACAAGGATCTCTGCTGGGTCCTCAACTGTTTGGAAACTATTTCTCTGAAGTCCAGGCAAAGATAGATGGCCTGTGGCTTATCAAATTTTCAGATGACTGTCACCTGGGCAGACTCATACTGAGTCCCCCAACAGTGCTAACATATTGCAGAAAGGACTGACACAGAAAATGATTGGTGCAAAACTCACACTGAACCTTAAAGCAACAATGTTTCATTGTCCCCTTCAGCAATGGAGTACCCCTGTTAATTTTGATTTCATAGGTTCATAGGTTCATAGGTTGGTACTAGGCTATCAGCCCTAGGGCCTATACAAGGCTAGCCATAACAATTCCCTGGCTATTTCTTCCCACATTATTTATTTTCCTGGACCCCTGTCTAGCAGGGTGACTGACATGAACCCTGGGGGGAATTTCCTTTCTCCCATCCAATCGTCAAGGTTCCTCTTGAAGAGGTCCAAAGAGGCACTCTGCTTGACATGTATGGGCAATCTATTCCAGAGTCTGGGGAGTCTCTGGGTCAGGAACCTATCCCTCCAGCATGTTTTGTTTATTGTAATGACAAGGTTTAGATCCCTGGAGCATGTAGCTCTGAGGGATTGGGATTTCTTTAAGTGTAGCATGTCCAACAGCTCTGGGTTTGACATTTCCTTGTATGTTAAGCAGAGATCGCCTCTGAGTAGACGATATGTGACAGAGTATAGCTGGAGTTTTTTAAGGCGGTCAGCTTAGGGCATCTGCTTTAGGCCTGTGATTCTTTTAGTGAGGTATTTCTGAGGCCTTTCCAGTTGTTGCAGATGTCTTGAGAGGTACATACCAAATGGGGCGTTGTATTCTATAATGGGTCTAATGAGGGATGAGTACAGTGGGACAATGACCTCCTTTTTTCTGGATGAAAAGCCCTTCGTGATGAGGTGTGCCACATAGAAGGATTTCCTGACTGTTGTGGCGATGTGGTTATCGAAGGTGAGACCACTGTCCACCTGTGTCCCTAAGTCTCTTATCACACTTTCTGTGTTTAGTGTCCTGCCACCTATATGGTAATTCATGGATACATGTTTTTTCCCAAAGGGGATAACAATACATTTCTTGGCATTGAGCTTGAGCCCATGGCTCTGGCACCAAGCATCTGTTTCTGTAAGGCCCTTTTGTAGACTATCCACATAATTTGGGGATTCAATAATGGCTCCCAGTTTGCAGTCATCTGCAAACTTTGTTAGCCAGAGTCCCTTAGTGTTGACCTGTACTTCAGAGAAGTAGATGCCAAACAAGAGCGGCCCCAGGACTGAACCCTGAGGTACTCCACTTGTCACTTGTCTGGAGCTGGATTTGGAGTCGGCTACTTTTACAGTGTGGGTTCTATCAGTAAGCAATTTAGCAACCCATTGGGTGACATAGGGATTAATGCCCAACTTAGTAAGTTTATCTATGATTCCAGAGTGGGGGATGGTGTCAAAGGCCTTGGCAAGGTCTAGATAGGCTGTGTGGACCACCTTACCCTTGTCCATGGGTCTGGAGACTGATTCAAAGAAGTCAATCAGGTTCAGGAGACAAGATCGTCTCTTCACAAACCCAAACTGGGTAGGGTCCAGTGTTTGAAGGTTGCCAATGTCTTTGTTTATAAGTTCCATGATAATACGCTCCATGGCCTTGCAGATAAGGCTTGTCAGACTGATGGGACTGTAGTTTCCGGGATCCAAGGTGGATCCTCCCTTATGGATTGGGATAACTGTAGCTCTGCGCCACTCAGTGGGCACGAAACCTGAGGTGAGGCTATGATTAAACATGACACTTAGGTGAGGTGCCAGTTCATATTGTAGTTCATGTAGTACACAGCCCGGGATGTCATCTGGTCCCATGGATGCTGTATTTTTGGCTTTAGAGAGTGCGTTTTGTACCTGTGTGGCCATTATTACTGGAATTTGGCAATCTTCCGGTATTGAGATGGGCCATTTAGGGGGTGAGAGGGGGGTGAAGTTGGCACTGAATCGATCTGCCAGGATATTGGCAATATCCTTTGGATCAGTATATTTAATGCCATTCTGTTTTAGCTCAGAGCAGATCTGGGCATTGCCATTTAGATTATTGACATAGTTATAGAATGCTTTGTGGTTGTCTTTGGAATCTTTGGCAATTTTATTTTCGTAACTAGCTTTGGAGGATTTTATGAGGCATCTCAGTTTCTTACTGAGGCTAGTAAGGGAGTTTTTTGCATCCTGGGATTTTCCTCTTTTCTGCAAAAGTTTCTTCCTTTTGTTGTAAAGTTTGTTTATGGCAGGGGACCACCAGATGGGCTTCCTTTTTTTGGATGAGAGCATTTTGGTTATATTTGGGATGGCACGATTCATGCATGAGTGGATGTGCTCGTACAGTGCCTTAGTGTAGGATTCAGCAGTTGAACTTTCAGTTCCCGTCTGCATGGGTGTCGTGAAGTTTGTCACTTCTGACTTGAGTAGCATGAAGTTGGCTTTGGAGAAGTTTTTTATGGTGGTTTCTTTACTGGGGGGTGGGGGTGGGATGTGGATGTTAAGGGTGATTAGCTTATGGTCAGACCTGTCTAACAAGGGGGTGACCATAGGTATGGAGCATTTATTTCCCATGTTGGTAATGACCAGGTCTAGGATATTGGAGCCCCTGGTGGGACTATGGATTAGTTGATCCAGGGTGTTGGAATTTATGAATTCCAAGAACCGTTGCGCAAAGGTGTTGGGACATGAGTAGTTTTCCCAGTTAATGGCAGGATAGTTAAAATCACCCAGTATTAGGGTGTTTGGTTCTATCTTAATATTTTCCAGTATGTTTAGAAAGGTGTAGTGAGAATCTTGGGGTATGGTGGGGGATCCGTAGCAAGCTACAATTTGGATTGCAGTCTTACCTAGTGTTAGTTGCACTTGGAGAATTTCAGACACATTGTGTTGGCCAACTAGCCTGGTAGTGTGAATATCCTTGGTGAATATTGACACTCCTCCACCTTTACTGTTTCGGTCCTGGTTTGGTGGCTGAAAAGTGTGGTAAGAGTTGTAGCCTGGTATTGCAGGGGTGCTCTCTGGAGCCTTGAACCAGGTCTCAGTTACTGCACAGATATCGATGTTCTCCATTTTTAGGAGTGCCACGAGAGAGTGCATTTTGAGGTTTAGACTTCTAGCATTGAGTAGCATTACCTTCAGATTTTGCATGCTTGTACCTGTTACGGTGGTGGTTTTGTCCTTTGAAGTTTGCCTAAAAAAGGCACTATAGGGGTGGCAAGAGCCTTAGCCAGTAACCTGAATCCCAGGGGTGACAGGTGCAGACCATCTCTGGCAAAGCATCATGGTCTGTCAATCATGTCATCCCAGGCAGACAGATACTGGATCCCCTTTGAATGACACCATAAGCTTAGCCAATTGTTGAAGTCAATCATTTTATCCTTATATTGTGGTATCATTCTGGGCAAAGGCAGGATGCTACTCAGGGCTAGGGTCATACCTGCCTGGGCCACATGATCTGAGAGCTCTTCCATGTCTCTTTTCATGTAGTCCAGGGAGGTACGTCTCAAGTCATTCACTCCAACATGGACAATGACAGAGTCATATTTGTACTTGTTGTGGAGTGACTTGAGTGCATGCGTTATGTGGCGGATCCTGGCACCCGACAGGCAGCTGACTGTAATTTTCTCCTTATTCAACCTGGTGAGAGGGGCGTCAGTGTGCCAGACTATAGAGTCACCTATGACTAAAGTGTTAGGTACATTGTCTTGCCTTAGGGGCTGTTGCTGGGTGGCACACTGGTGTTGTGAACTATGTGACACATTGGTTGTGATTGGTGTTTGTTTGCGTTTCAGCTTCAGAGGTCTTTGTTGCTTGGGCAGGTTACAGTTAAGGGCCTCTGCATATGTGGATTTAGTGTTGCTATATGTGGGTGATGGTGGTGCGGGTTTAGAAGGGCTATGTGTTGCTTGAGGTGTAGTGTGGGTGTTAACCTTCTCCTCTTGACTGTTTAGCACAATCTTGGGTGGAGAGAGCTTTGCTTCCATTTTGGCTATGTAAGTGCATCTCGCACAGGTTGTAGTGTTGGGTGGTAGGAGGAGAGGGTTGTCTGTGTACATGAGGCAATTGCTGCATTGCCCCAGTATGCCCAGATTCACCAGGTGGACAGGAGAAATCACCGGAAGCTGACCCTTGGACATGCCTGGTTTGGGGCTTTTTTTTTTTTTCTTTGTAAAGTATAGGAGCTGTTGCCATTTTAAGCCTAGCCAATTATCCCCTGTGATATACATAGCACCCCTGTAAGCTCAAACACAGTGTTGCGAAACATGGGAACACATGTTGATAGCAATCTACACTTCAATCACTATGTGTCCATAGTGGTGAGACACACATTCTTCATTGCACACCTCATAAATAAGGACATCGCATCCAAGACCAAGCTGGACATAGCTCCGCTGTACTTGAACCTTATCAGACCACTAATTAAGTACAAAGATCCATTCTGTCTGTACCTCAACAGACACTTGCAGCAACTGGAGAAAACACAGAGGTCTGTGACCAGGAGAATCCAGGGCCTCTAAAACATGGCATACATGGAAAGACTGAAAGATCTATCTATCAATGTACTCAGTATCATGCAGGCTGATGAGAGGTGACCTATGGCTGGCCTACAGAGCAGTCTCAGACCCTGCTCCACTGGAAATGCTGGACATCTGAAAATCAAATGGGACAAGGAAAACATGCTCCAGGGAACTCAACCTAGCATGTGGCATTAACAGAGCATGATGGGGAGGCAGATATTCCTCCCAGCGATTGCCACACTTCTGTAATAGACTCCCACAGCATGTTAAGCAGTTCTCCTCAATGACTATTCAAGCACAACCTTCACAACTGGATGGAAGATTGCAATAGGCTTCCACAGCATGTGTGCATGGTGAGTAGCAGCGCTCATTGCATATTCATGTTGAGCACCACATTTAAACATAAATAAGTGAGGTTTTGGGGCTGGAAACAGTTTTCTGTAATCGAGCAAAGATAGCACTCCTGTTTAATTCACAGCACTAAAGGTCCACCGTTTTTCCAGAATCTGCCACCTCATACATGCACTTAAGTCTCTCCACAACAGATACAAGTATGACTCGGTCATTGTCCATGTTGGCGTGAATGACTTGAGACATACCTCCCAGGACTATATGAAGAGAGACATGATTAAGCTCTCAGAGTATGTGTCCAAGGCAGGTATGACCCTAGCCTTAAGCAGCATTTTACCTTCACCAAGAATGAACCTGCAATGCCAACAAAAACAACTGACTTCAACAATTGCCTTAGATTCTGGTGTCATTCCAAGGGGATCCATAGGTTCATAGGTTCATAGGTTCATACTAGGCTATCTGCCCGAGGGCATTTACAAGCCTAGCCCATAGTTTTGTGGCTTACGCCACCCCTTTAGTATGGGGAACTATACCCATTATTTTGCTGTGCCTCTGTTGAGCAGTGACACTGAGGTAATCCCTGGGGTATATCTGCGATCTCCCATCCATTGGTCAAGATTTCTCTTGAACAAGGCCAGCGAGGTGCTCTGCCTCACATATACCGGGATTTTATTCCACAGCATAGGGAGTCTTTGGGTGATGAATCTATCCCTCCAGCGCGTCCTATTAATAGCCGTGTCGAGGTTTAAGTCTCCCGCCCTTGTGGCTCTGACGGATCTAGATTTTTGAGGTGAAGCATATTCATCAAATCTGGGTTTGACATGGCCTTGTATGTTAGGCAAAGGTCACCTCTGAGCAAGCGGTAAGCGACTGAATAGAGCTGGAGTTCTTTCAGTCGGGCAGCATAGGACAGATGTTTGAGACCCTTTATCCTTTTGGTGAGGAACTTTTGTGGCCTCTCCAGCTGCTGCAAGTGTCGGGTCAGATACATTCGAATGGGGCATTGTACTCAATCATTGGTCTGATGAGTGATGAGTATAGGGAGACTATGACCTCCCTTGATCTAGATGAGAATCCCTTCATGATAAGGTGGGCAATGTAGAAGGTCTTCCTAACTACTTTAGCTACATGGGTGTCGAATGACAGACTACTATCAACCTGGGTCCCCAGGTCCCTGATAACTTCTTCTATGCTCAGTGGATTGCCACCTATTTGGTAGCTAGGGGTAACCTTGTTTTTCCCGAAGGGTATGACTATGCATTTTTTGGCATTTAACTTTAGGCCATGGCTCTGGCACCAGTTATCCATTTCTGTGAGACCCTTCTGAAGGATATCTGTGTCAGATGTGTTTTCTACTATGGCGCCCAGTTTGCAGTCATCTGCAAACTTTGTCAGCCATAACCCTCCTGTGTTTGGTTGTACTTCGGAAAAGTAGATGCCAAACAAGAGTGGGCCCAGGACTGAGCCCTGTGGTACACCACTTGTGACAGGCTTTGAGTCTGACATGGCGCCAGCAACTCTGACCCTGTGGGTTCTGTCACTCAGCCAGTTTGCAACCCATCTTGTGATGTACGGGTTAACATTTAAGCTGATGAGTTTTTCAATGATACCCGAGTGGGGTATTGTATCCAAGGCCTTCGCCAGATCGAGGTAGGCTGTATGGACTGCCTTTCCCTCATCAATGGCTTTGGTGACTGTTTGGAAAAAGTCAACCAAGTTTAGAAGGCATGATCTGCCTTTGACAAAGCCAAACTGGGATGGATCCAAAGTCTGCAAATTCCCTATGTCTTTATTTATGAGGTCCATTATGATCCTCTCCATGGCTTTGCAGATAAGGCTTGTCAAGCTAATGGGCCGGCAATTTCCAGGGTCGGTGGAGGCACCGCCTTTGTGAAGTGGGACCACAGTTGCAGTGCGCCACTCCTGGATGCGTATCCAGAGGTAAGACTATGATTAAACAGCTGTCCTAGCTGTGGGTTTAATTCCTCATTGAGTTCGTGGAGCACACAGCCGGGGACACCATCAGGTCCCATGGATGCTGTGTTTTTTGCTTTGGAGAGAGCAGTTCTCACTTGGGCGTTGGAGATGTTTGGGGGGCTGCAATCGCCTGGTATAGATATCTCTCCTTTTGGGGGGAATGGGGGGGAGAAGTTTGCACTGAACCTGTCAGCCAGTATGTTGGCAATATCTGTAGGATCAGTAATCTTCACATCATTTTGAACTAGTTCTGAGCATATCTGGGAGGTTCCTCCCAGGTTTCTAACATAGCTAAAGAAGGCCTTATGATTGTCTTTTAAGTCTTTAGCTATTTTTCTCTCAAAATTTGCTTTGGATGATTTTATGAGAGCTCTTAGTTTTTTACTTATAGTGATCAAGGGTGTCTTACCTTTTAAGGATTTTGCTCTATCTTGTAGTAGCTTCCTCCTTTTGTTGTAGAGTTTGTTTATGGCTGGGGTCCACCAGACTGGACGCTTGCCTTTGGTACAAAGAGTCTTTGTTTTGCTTGGGATTGCCTTATCCATGCAGTCCTGCAGGTGCTGGTAGAAGGCATTTGTAAGTGATTCAGCGGCTTGAGTACTGTTTTCCGCCAGCTCGGGGGTCATAAAGGAGACCACACTAGTCTTTAGAAGTGTGAAGTCGGCTTTCGAGAAGTTCTTTACTGTGGTCTTTTTTATTTCAGGTGGGGGTGGGATGAGGACCTCCAGCGAGATTAGTTTGTGATCTGATCTCACCAGTGAGGGGTATACTTCCGGTGTTGAACATTGTGCTCCCATGTTCGTGATGATGAGATCAAGTATGTTTTCTCCTCTTGTGGGGATGGTGACTAGTTGTTCCATGGCATTTGAGTTTATGAATTCCAGGAACTTTTGGGCTAGGGTGTTTGGGCTTGAGTAGTGTTCCCAGTCTATATTAGGGTAATTGAAGTCACCTAGTATGATGGTGTTTGGTGATACATTTATCCCTCTAGTGTTTTCAGGAAGGCCATGTGAGGTTCCTGAGTTTGTGAGGGTGGCCTGTAACATGCTACAATTTGCAGAGCAGTCTTGCCTATGGTTACTTGCACCTGGATGGTCTCCGATGCATCGTGCGTTGCCACCAGTCTTGAGGTGTGGGTGTCTTTGATGAATATGGATACCCCCTCCTTTCTTGGTATTGTCCGGATTTTGGGGCGGAACGCATGATAAGAGGTAAAACCTGATAGTGCTGGGGTGCTCTCAGGAGCCTTGAACCAGGTTTCTGTCACTGCACAGACATCGATGTTCTCCATACTGAGAAGGGCCTCGAGTGCGTGCATTTTGAGATTTAGACTTCTGGCATTGAGCAGCATTACCCTTAGTTTTTTCCTTTTTGTGTTCTAGGGTGATAGGTTTAGAATTTGAGCCTTGCCTAAAAAAGGCACTATGGGGGTGGCAAGAGCCTTTGCCAATATCCGGAATCCCAAGGGTGACAGGTGCAAGCCGTCCTTTGCGAAGCAGCGTGGCTTGTCCAGCATGTCATCCCAGGCAGACAGACATTGGATCCCCTTTGAATGACACCAGAGTTTAAGCCAATTGTTAAAGCTGATCATCTTATCTCTGTATTGTGGCATCATTCTTGGTGAAGGTAGGATACTGCTCAAGGTCAGGGTCATACCTGCCTGGGCTACATAATCAGAGAGCTCCTCAATGTCTCTTTTCATGTAGTCCAAGGAGGTACGTCTCAGGTCGTTTACACCAGCGTGGACAATGACTGAGTCGTATTTGTACCTGCTGTTGAGAGACCTGAGTGCTTGCGTTATGTGGTGGATTCTAGCACCCGACAGGCAGCTTACTGTGACCTTCTCCTTACTCAGTCTGGTGAGCGGGACGTCAGTGTGTCTGACTATGGAGTCACCAATGACTAGTGTGTCTGGCATTGTGTTTGGCCTTAAGGGCTGTGACTGTTTGACACTCTGACTGTGAGGTCTATGTGTTGCAGGTGTTGTGTTCTGAGGTGGTGGTTGTTTGGGTGTCTGCTTTGGTGGCCTCTGCTGTTTTGGTAGATTTTTGATCAGAGCCGCCGAGTATGTCTTTGTGTGTTTATGTGTATGATTTGAGGTTGTGATGGTACTATGTGAGACTGGGTCTATAGTGTGTGTGGTAACCTTCTCCTCCTGACTGGTCTTGCCAGTCCTATGTTGAGAGAGCTCAGCCTCCAGTTTGGCCGTATAGTTGCATCTCTCGCATGTATTTGTGTTTTGTGGGAGGAGGAGAGGGTTGTCTGTGTACATGAGGCAATTGTAACATTGCCTCAATATTCCCAGGTTCACCAGCTGAGCAGGAGAGGACACTAGCAACTGATCCTCGACATGCTAGAAGGACTAGACAAAAAAACTTTAAAAGAGATTCTGGGGATGTGGGTGACCGAGAAATGGGGTTTTGCCTTTTTGGGGTGCTATCTATAAGAGTGCCGTATCAAGGTAATAAGTACTGTAGGAGCAAGTGCTAGGTTTAACAGATAGAGAAAAGTCTACTTGGAGTCAAGTAGAGATGATCTTTTAGGTATTAGAGAAAGTGCTAGTAACAGGGATGCTTAAAGGTAAGATTGAAAAGAATGCACTCTGCAGTGTGCACTAGAGAAGTTAGATATGAAAGTAGGTAACTTGAGTTTTACCTGTTTAAAAAGTTAAGGTTTAGTGGAGAGTTACTATTTTTAAAACAGCAAGATGGACTGAAAGGGGTGGTTACTTTTGTATTTTGGTACTATGAAATACTGTAGGATGGCCAATAAATTTAAATAATTGAAGGGGTGGGATTTCAAAAGTGATGGTTTTGTGATTACTCACATAAGCCAGTGAAAGTAGAGAGAAATGAGATATATGGTCAGATTAACATAAGAGGCGGGCAACTAGAAAGACAGTGGTATTTAACAAGACAACTTAAACGGGTGGGAGGGAGGAAAAAATTCTGCTTGACTCAGAACAGAGAGAGCTGTGGTCTCTTGAAGTTTTAATATGCTGTTTAAAACAGAATGCAAGCAAAACACAAGATAAAGAAAACAAACTACAGTATTCAAAATATAGAAAGGCAATACAGAAATACAAAAAATAACAGCAAACTAACCTTTCCTTCACAGCAAAGTGTAGCAGAGTCTGGATGAGCCTTTCTGGTAAAGCCAGACTCAGGTAACAGATTAGGTCATCCAGTATCTGTATGCCTGGGATGACATGGTTGACAGGCCTCAATGCTTTGCCAGAGATGACCTCCACCTGTCACCCCTGGGATTCCATATTCTGACCAAGGCTCTTGCCTCCCTCATTGTGTCTATTTTAGGCAATGTCCCAAAGACAAATCTTCCAACATAAAAGATCTATCAAAAAGCAAATTGAAGGTCATGCTGCTTAATGCTAGGAGCCTTAATCTGAAAATGCACTCACTGGAGGCTCTCTTCACACTGGAAGATGCCAACATCTGTGCTGTCAAGGAAACTTGGTTCAAGGCTGCAGAGAGCACCCCTGCCTTACCAGGCTATACCTCACTACACACATTCCAACCCCAAAATGAGGTTGGGAAGACTAAGGGGGGTGGTGGAGTCTCTATCTTCACTAAGACAAGCACACCTCCAGACTGGTTTGCCAGCATGATGCACTTGAACTACTCTACGTGCAACTGACAGTTGGCAAGACACCCATGCATGTTATAGCCAGCTATAGACTCCCCTCCATGACTCAAGACACCCACTCCTCCTACCTGGACCTACTTGACTCCATCAAGGTACCCCTTAATACCCTGATCCTTGGTGATGTCAACTACCCCACCATAGAGTGAGTGAACTATTCCTGCACTAATGCACTCACCCAATGGGAGAGTATCAGTAGCTTCACACACACCCCAGAGGATGCAGACAACTATGCTGAATAGTATGCCAATGCAGTATACAAGCACCTGTACAACTGCATGGACTCAATACCCAACAGAACTAAAACCTGCTCCTCAAGGAAACAGAACTTGTCTGGTGGGCATCCCGTATAAACAGGCTTTACAACAAAAGGAAAAAATGTTGTCCAAGGGTAAAAAGGAACAAATCCCAAATTGGAAAAACTCCCTCCTTAGCCTCAACAAGGAAATTAGATCACTAATAAAACCCTCCAAAGCCAATTATGAATTGAAACTAGCCTCAAAAACTAAGGGAAACCAAAACACCTTCTTCAGTTGCATCAGGAACCTCCATGACAAAGCTCAGGTTTGTTACAAATTAGTACTTAACAGTGGCACTTACATTGATCCTGTTGACTTAGCCAACCTGCTAGCAGATAGGTTCAGTGCAAACTTCACCCCCTGTCCCCCCAAAGGCCCACTTGACATCCTGAATACTTGCACTGCACCTCACATCTCCATAGATCAGGTATTAAAGGCCTTATCTGAGGCAAAGAACTCAGATTCCATGGGAACTGATAGTATCCCAGGCTGTTTTCTGCACCATCTCCAGCAAGGACTGGCTTCACCATTGAGCATCCTATTTAACTCCAGCCTAAGTACTGGCTTCATTCCAGCAGAGGGGAGAACTGCCATTGTCACCTCTTGCACAAAGGTGGTGCCACTACTGACCCTGGAAATTACTGATCCATTAGATTGACAAGTCTGATCTGTAAAGCCATGGAATGAATTATTATGGAGCTCATAAACAAGGACATAGGCAATCTCCAAGCACTTGACCCCACCCAGTTCAGATTCATCAAGGGGAGATCCTGCCTGTTGAACTTGGTTGACTTTTATGAGAATGTTACCAAGGCCCTGGATGAGGAACAGCCAGTACATACAGCTTACCTTGACTTGGCCAAAGCCTTTGACACAATCTCCCACTTAGGCATCATCAAAAAGCTAACACAAGTTGGTGTAAAACCATATCTCATCAGGGAGGTGACCAACTGGCTCACTGATAGGACCCACAAGGTCAAAATAGGTGCCTCCATCTCCAATAGCAGACCTGTCACTAGTGGTGTTCCCCAGAGATCTGTCCTGGGACCCCTAATGTTTGGCATCTACTTCTCTGAGGTCCAGTCAAAGCCAAAAGGCCTGTGGCTGACCAAGTTTGCAAATGACTGTAAGTTGGGTGCTGTATGAGGGTCACACAGCAACAAATGACTGGTGCCAAAGTCATGGCCTTAAGTTAAATGCAAAAAAATGTATTATCACATCATTCGGCAAAAGCACAGCCTCTACTTGATTACCACATCAACAACCATCCCCTAAGCACACAACCTGTGGTAAGAGACCTGAGTATACAAACAAGCTCACATTAGACCATCATGTAGTGGCAGTGCTCAAAAAAGCCTTTTACATGGTTCATCTCATAAGTAAAGGGATTGCATCCAGAAAAAAAGAGGTTATTACCTCTCTGTACATCTCTCTCATTAGGCCAGTAATTGAGTATAATACCCTGTTTGGTATATACCTATCCAAACACCTGCACTAACTGGAAAGGCCACAGAAATACCTCACAAAGAGAATCCATGGCCCCCAACACCTGTCCTATGCGGACAGGCTCAAATCACTGTCACTCTACTCAGTATCATGCAGATTGCTCAGAGGCGATCTGTGCCTTGCCTACAAGGTAATCCTGGACCCCTTCCTGCTAGAGATGTTCCATATCCATAAGTCTAACTCCTCATGCATTACCCACTCAAAAGGCCTAAATCTAATATGCAACATAAACACAACCTGCTGGAGAGACAGGTTTGTCTCCCAGAGGCTGCCCCATCTCTGGAATAGACTTCTCATATATATCAAACAGAGTACCTCACTAACTCTCTTCAAGTGCAACCTTGATGAGTGGATGGGAACCCACAAATTTAACCCAGGGGTTTCACCTGTACCCCTCATTGACAAGGGCAACAGGTGCTGACTGAGGTTACTTGTTTATGGTTAACTCTTGGCTAGGCTTGTAAAGGCCCCAGCGCCATTAACGTAGTAACCTCCTATGATCCTATGAAATGTGGTACATTTCAGTTACACCTCTTTGCAAGATGTGTAGGGAGGTACCTAAAGAACGGTGCATTGTACTCACTTATTGGTGTGAGGGAGGCTATGAACTGTAGATGTTTTATAGCCTCTGATTTGGTTGTCCTTCACATAATCAGTAGTTGTGTTACATACAAGGAAATAGTCAGCAATGTAACCACATGCTGGTGGATGTTCCATGTACCATCTGTCCCAGGACACAGGTCGCATACCTATTTATCTAATGTGATGTCTACATTATACTTGGGTTGTGTGTTTGTTTTCCTGACATAACAAATCCCCCATGTTTTTGTGTCATTGCAGGTGTTGTCACGGCTGTAGCAGCAATCTTTTGTGTGTATTGATACTGTCTGTATTATGCTAATATCACAGTTGGAGTCATTGATTGCCCACAATCTATAGTATTTTAGACAGCTGTTTGGATATAGGATGTGTATGTCATCTGTGATGTCCACCACTGAAATAATGGACAAGAAAAGGCCTACCAGACAGCCCTGATGTGTCAATATGATCCCTGCATCTGAGTTATAGGTCACTTCACACTTGTCAACATGTTTAGATGCCACATATGTGATAAAGTGGTCTACCCACTTATTGATATAGGTGTATATGGCCACATCTGACAGTGTTGAGTGAATATCTGAGTGTGGATTTATGTCAAATGCCCTGGGCTTTTCAAGTCCAAAAGGATGATAGTATCATCAGGCATGCCCTTGATGACCTCTTTGAAGACATCTAACAGATGTAACAGACATGATGTAGCATTAACAATGCACACAGGTCTGTTGAACACAACCAGGATATCAATAGTGTCCATTTTGAAAAGGTCCATGATGACATGTTGGTCTACCTCACAGATGAGGGCAGTCAGGATGTGTCTATACATGAATGTATCAGGTGCTGCCCCGCCAAACTGAAATGGATGGATGTTGATGTACACCCTTCTACAGGAACATAGTCTGTGTGGAGGGTGCATTGAAGTGTGTATTCAATCATGTCAGGAAGGTGTATGTGATGAGTCACATGATAGGCAATCTGTGATGTTGTCTCAGTCCATTGATTCTGTGTGATAGGCCTTAATTAAGGTTAAGGCAGTGCATACTGGCTAGCCCAACATGTCCTAGGGTTTGAACACAATCCGCCATGCAGGTATCATTGAGAAACTAACTCTCCCAGCTGGGGATTAAACTTTACATCACTTGATGGATAACAAATTGGCTCACTGACAAAACACATACTGTGAAAGTTGGTGAATCAACCTGTACTAGTAGAGCTGCCACCTCTGGTGTACCTCAGGGATCTGTGCTTAGGACTTTACTATTTGGAATCTGTTTTTTGACACTTCAAGCTACAGTATACAGCCTTTGGCTTACTGTGTTTGCTGATTCTGGCTTAGTGGGTGCAGTCATTTGGTTCACATATGATAATAACATACTAGAGGAGGGGCTAACACAGACAAATGATTGGTGACACAGTCACATGGTCTACAAATAAATACAAAAATGTGTCTTTATTTTGGCCTTCTGCAAAGTGGAATTCCTTTCTAATTACAGCATTGGTAACATACCCGCTATGCTGAAACCCAATGATGCAAGCACTGGGAACACATAGATAGCAATCTGATGTTTGACCACCAAGTGTTCAGACTTGTATTGAAAGCCTATGTTGTGCACATCATAAGTCACGCCATTGTATTCTCATCTCAGGAGTATATTACAGCACTGTAATCGATCCTCATCAGAACACTAATACAGAGCTCTTTTTTGCATGTACTTCATCAGATACATACAGCAGCTATAGAGACCACAGGGGTTACTCACCAAGAAAACACAGTGCCTACAAATCATGCCATGATGTATGTGGATAGACTGAAATCCATGTGACTGTAATCTGTAGTGTATAGGATGAGTTAACATCTGCCTATCCGCCAGGTCAGTCTCTGACCCTGCCCTAGTGGGAATAGTGCACATCCACAAACCAGATATAGCTGATGACATCAGTAGGGTCTGTTGAGGAGAATATGGCAATAACAGTGTCCCACATGCTGTTGTAAAAGGGTCTCTGCAATGTCCAGCAAATGCACATACAGACACCCCAGCTGACTGCAGTGAGAATAGAACCCTACTTAAGTACACAGATTACAGAACTCAGTACTTTACACAAGCACCATGGCACAAGTCTGACTTTAACAAGGCTGCAGGGAAACTTATAGTGGATGACATCAGCAGGGCATGTTGGAAAGAAGATGTTGAGAGGCCTGCATGAAATCCATATGTAGGCATGTGTAAGTATCAAAATAATAGGATTGGAGCAGTAACTGTAGAATAAACACTTCTGCTCTTATGGCTAAGCACACATGCACAGTTGACCACAGTGAGAACAGAATCCTACCTATCTAAGTAGGTCTATATTAGAACACTGAACTTTCAAAATTTCGAGTGTTCTAATATCGACCCATTTTCAGCGAACACTGAAAATATCGAAGAAACAGAAAACCGAATTTTTTCCTAGGGAAGGAATTCGGCTGTCTGTTTCTGTTGCTTCGTATTTTCAGCACTGTGGCAGAAAGTTACAGGTTGGGTTCAGGTAAGTGTGCAATTGTGTGGACGTGAGGGTTAGGGCGGGTTAGGTGAGTTAGGGTTAGGGCACAGGTCAGGTAAGTGTGTGATTGTGTGGACATGAGGGTTAGGGTGGGGTAGGTTTGTTAGGGTTAGGGTGCGGGTGAGGTGACTGTGCAATAGTGACGAACCTTAGGGTTAGGGTTTGGGTTAAGGTAAGTGGATAGTTAGTGGTGTATGTATAGTTTAGTGTAGGGTTAGGTGTAAGAGTTTAGGTGTATGTGTGTGGATTGCTGTTTGGTGTGCTTGTGTTGTGTGTATGTGTTTTGGAACAGTGAATTTTTTCCCTAGGAAAAAATTTGCTGTTCTGTATGTTCGATGTTTTAAATTTTCGATTAATAGGGTTCGATATTAGAACACTTGAAATTTTGAAAGTTTGGTGTTCTAATATAGACCCCATCTAAGTACATAAACTATAGGACTCCATACTGTATTCAAGCGCCACAGCATAAGTCTGCCTTTTGCAGGACAATTTAGATGGATATCATCAGCCGGGCATATTGGAGAGAAGATGTTAGGAGGCTTGCATGACATGGATTTATAGGCATGTGCAAGTAT
The DNA here is from genome assembly GCF_019279795.1 of Protopterus annectens. Lineage (NCBI taxonomy): Eukaryota > Metazoa > Chordata > Ceratodontiformes > Protopteridae > Protopterus > Protopterus annectens. The sequence continues at coordinate 1,776,725,782 of NC_056732.1, forward strand.
CAAAATATTGTCAATCCCTGGAACTGGAATGGTAACTGTAGGATACAAACTTTGCATGCACACACAGTTCACTGCAGTGAGAAAAGAATCCCTACCTGCCTAAGTGCACAGACTACAGATCCAAGTACTTTATTACTCAAGTGCCATGGCACAAGTTTGCCTTTTACAAGGCTACAGGACAACTTATAGTGGATACCATCAGCAGGACATGTTCAAGAGAAGATGTTGGGAAGCTTGCATAGGTTGATAGCTTCATAGGTTCATAGGAGGTTACTAGGCTATTCACACTATAACATTTGCAAGCCTAGCCATGTAATAACACAAGTACCCTTATTGAGCATAGTTAGATGGTCATTGGTCGTTGTTAGCAAAGTGATTTTGTGATCAGCACTGACTTCACTGACTCCCAGGGATAATGTTTACATTTAAGTGCATCACATTGACTGCTTAATATCACACTGTCAAGTGCTGCTAGATTTGAGTATGAAGAATACATCTTTGCAGGGCATTACACTTATATTAGGTTAGATTATAATAGTGCAGCAGGATAAATAATGAAAAAGGGAGATACTCAATGTATAAGGGGAATATAATGCCCATAATAACATTGTAGTGCATGGAGTATCATGCTTATACTTCACACTTGGGAAAAATGTAAGCTTGTTAAGCACTTTTCTGACATCAGAAGGGTTCTAGAAAAGCTTTTGTTAGGCACACCTAAGCACCTTTAGGACTGAGTATCATACACTAAGGATTGGCAGTGACCAGTGCTGTCTGGGAAAGAACTGGCTCAGATGTTAAAATTGCTTTCCAGACTTATTTGCTGAAATTCAAAACCTTAAAACATATACATATTTTAATTTTGCTAAAACAGCTTTAAAAGCTGGTAGATTCTTCATTCTGTCACACTTACAAAAAGTGTTGTATAACAAAGTAGCTAACAGATTTTAATTCAGTTCATTTTATTTTACAGCATTAAAAGTGTTTTCACATACATACACAGGACTTCATAGTCTTTGAAATCTAGTAAAATACATTACACTACAAAATTTTGTGTCTTCTTATTCTGCAACTGGTAGTACATGGACCACACACAGAGGCAAGGAATTCTGCAATCTATGATAATGGTGTTTCAGCTGATGGGCTGCCTGCCATTGCCCTACCCTCTTATGTAAGCCAGGCAGCACATGTCTGTGCACCTCTGATTATGTCAATTGCACTGCAGTGGATTTGTTCACAGTCCCTGTCTTGCCTAATGACATTCATATCCTTTACTACATCTTGCCATGAATGGCCACAGTATGGCTGGTCAGATGCTTCCTGGATGAACATCCTTTGGCTGTGCACAAGAAAGGTTTTCAACAAGGTCTCATTCTCCACATAGGACAACTTCTATTCCCATGCCTTTTTCTTGCCGCCCATTATACTGTGTGAAGAAAGGTAACACATTAGGGATAGCTACAAAATGCCACATTCTCTGGACATGACTACTCATGGCGTGCAGATTAGAATATGTAAACATCTAATACAATTTAACATACTGGCCTAACATCATAAATGGCACATATAGTGCCTTTGCTTCCAACCATCCCCACCCAGCAAGACACAAGCAGTCCTGCAACACTTTATCTAGCATGCATGCTGTCATCATCAGCATATCATATTACCCAACAAGGGATAGTAGCTGGCAGCCCTACAACCATTCTGAAAAGCAGAGAGTTCAAAAAGTCAACCTTTTTATAAATAAAGTCTGTATAATGCTGGCACAGTATATGGATTTCAAAGAACTGATGGTGAGACATACCTTAAACATGTCTTCCCTGTATTGTCAGCATATAGTAGAAAAGTGAACACACATAAAATAAGAGCAGAACACACTCCTGATACCTCCACAATCTCATGTTGTACACAGTCCTGATTCCTCCACAGTCTCATGTTATACACACTACTGATAACTCCACAATCTGATGTTGTACACACTCCTGATACTTCCACAATTTCATGTTGTACAAACTCCTGACACCTCCACAATCTCACATTGTATGTAATCCTGATACCTACACAGTCTCATGTTGTACACACTACTGATACCTCCACAATCTCATGTTGTACACACTCCTGATTCCTATAGGTTCATAGGTAGGTGCTAGGTTATTGGCCCTAGGGCCTATATAAGCCTAGCCAAAGGTATCCTGGCTTTCGCCACCCAAGAAAATTATTTTCCTGTGCCACTGTCGAGCAGAGCCACAGAAGTGATCCCCGGGGTGAATTTCCTATCTCCCATCCAATCATCAAGATTTTTCTTGAACAGTGCTAATGAGGAGCTTTGTTTGATATAGATAGGTAGTTTGTTCCAGAGGATGGGAAGTCTCTGGGACAGGAATCTATCCCTCCAGCATGTTCTGTTTATTGTGGTGATGAGGTTTAGGTCCCTAGAGCATATAGCTCATAGGGATTGGGATTTCTTTAAGTGGAGCATGTCTAAAAGCTCTGGGTTTGACATAGCTTTGTGTGTTAGGCAGAGATTGCCTCTGAGTAGGCGATATGCAACGGAGTAAAGCTGCAGTTTTTTGAGACGGTCTGCATAGGGCATCTCTGGTAATCCTCTTTGTGAGGTATTTCTGTGGCCTTTCCAATTGTTGTAGATGTCTTGTGAGGTACATACCAAAAGAGGCATTGTACTCTATAATGGGTCTAATGAGTGACGAGTAGAGGGGAACAATTACCTCTTTTTTCCTGGATGAGGTGAGACTGTCTCATGTTGTACACACTACGTATGCCTCCACAGTCTCATGTTGTACACACTCCTGATACCTCCATAGTCTCATGTTGTATTCCTATTGAACACACTCCTGACACCTCCACACTCTCATGTTGTACAAACTCCTGATACATCCACATCCTCATGTTGTACACACTCCTGATACCTCCACAGTCTCATGTTGTACACACTCCTGATACCTCCACAATCTCATGTTGTACACATTCCTGATGCCTCTACAGTCTGATGTTGTACACACTCCTGATACCTCCACAGTCTCATGCTGTACATGCTCCTGTTACCTCCAAAGTCTCATGTTGTACACACTCCTGATACCTCCACAATCTCATGTTGTACACAATCCTGATACATCCACAGTCTCATGTTGTACACATTCCTGATGCCTTCACAATCTCATGTTGTACGCACTCCTGATACCTCCACAATCTTATGTTGTACACCCTCCTGATACCTCCACAGTCTCACGTTGTAAACACACCTGATACTTTCACAATTTCATGTTGTACAAACTCCTGACAACTCCACAATCTCACATTGTACACACTCCTGATACCTCCACAGTCTCATGTTGTGCACACTACTGATACCTCCACAGTCTCATGTTATGCACACTACTGATACCTCCACAGTCTCATGTTGTACACACTACTGATACCTCCAGAATCTCATGTTGTACACACTTCTGATACCTATACAGTCTCATATTGTACACACTCTTTATGCCGCCACAGTCTCATGTTGTACACACTCCTGATGCCTCCACACTCTCATGTTGTACACACTCCTGATACCTCCACATTCTCATGTTGTACACACTACTGATACCTCCACAGTCTCATGTTGTACACACTCCTGATACCTCAACAATCTCACATTGTACACACTCCTGATACCTCCACATTCTCATGTTGTACACACTACTGATACCTCCACAGTCTCATGTTGTACACACTACTGGTACCTCCACAATCTCATGTTGTACACACTCCTGATACCTATACAGTCTCATGTTGTACACACTCCTTATGCCTCCACAGTCTCATGTTGTACACACTCCTGATACCTCCATAGTCTTATGTTGTATTCCTATTGTACACACTCCCGATACCTCCATAGTCTTATGTTGTATTCCTATTGTACACACTCCTGATACCTCCATAATCTCATGTTGTACACACTCCTGATACATCCACACTCTCATGTTGTACACACTCCTGATACCTCCACAATCACATGTTGTACACACTCCTGATACTTCCATAATCTCACATTGTACACACTTCTGATACCTCCATAGTCTCATGTTGTACACACTCCTGTTACCTCCAAAGTCTCATGTTGTACACACTCCTGATACCTCCACAATCTCATGTTGTACACACTCCTGATACCTCCACAGTCTCATGTTGTACACAATCCTGATACCTCCACAGGCTCATGTTGCACAGACCCCTGATACCTCCACAGTCACAAATTTTACACACTCTTGAAACCTCCACAGTCTCATGTTGTACACACTCCTGATACATCCACAGTCTCATGGTGTACACTCTCCTGATACCACCACAGTGTCATGTTGTACACACTCCTGATACCTCCACAGTCTTGTGTTGTACACACTCTTGATACCTCCACAGTCTCGTGTTGTACACACTTCTGATACCTCCACAGTCTCATGTTGTACACTCCAGATACCTCCACAGTCTCATGCTGTAAACACTCCTGATACTCCCACATTCTCATGTTGTACATACTTTTGATATCTCCAGTCTCATGTTGTACACACTACGGATACCTCCATAGTCTCATGTTGTACACACTCCTGACACCTCCACAGTCTCATGTTGTACACACTCCTGATAACTCCACAGTTGCATGTTGTACACACTTCTGATACCGCCACACTTTCATGTTGTAACCACTCCTGATATCTCACAATCTCATGTTGTACACACTCCTGATATCTCCATGCTCTCATGTTGTACACACTCCTGATGCCTCCACAATCTCAGGTTGTACCAATGTCTGATACCTCCACAATCTCATGTTGTACACACTCCTGCTACCTCCACAGCCTCATGTTTTACACACTCCTGATACCCCCACAATCTCGTGTTGTACACACTCCTGATACCTCCACAGTCTCATATTGTACACAGTCCTGATATCTCCACAATCTCATGTTGTACACACTCCTGATGCCTCCACAATCTCATGTTGTACACACTCCTGATACCTCCACAATCTCATGTTGTACTCACTCATAATACCTCTATGTTCTCATGTTGTACACACTGCTACCTCCACAATCTCATGTTGTACAAACTCATGAAACCTCCACTGTCTCATGTTGTACACAATCCTGATACCGCCACAATCTCATGTTGTACACACACCTGATACCTCCATAATCTCATGTTCTGCACACTCTTGATTCCTCCACAATCTCATGTCATGCATACTCCTGATACTCCACAATCTCATGTTGTACACACACCTGATACCTTCACAATCTCATGTTGTACACACTCCTGATACACACTCCTGATACCTCCACAGTCTTATGTTGTATACACACCTGATACCTCCACAATCTCATGTTGTACAGACTCCTGATATCTCCACAATCTCATGTTGTACATTACACAATAGCAGTAGACAGCAGTTTAAAATTGTTTTCTTGTCACCTGTAAATGTTGAGTAACTTCTTCACTGCAAGCAGTTTCATGTTAATTAACCTCACCATTATCAGGTCTGCTTTATTTGTACTTCTGACTGCAGTGATAGGTTAAAAATGTTTCCACTACAAAGTCCCATTCCTTTGACATCTGTATAAGACAGACCTAGTGAAGACAGATCAGCATAGGTAAAAGTTAAAGAAACATTTACCTCAGCTTAGAAAATATTTCTTTAGCTTTCTGTCTTCTTCAATACATTCTATAGTGCAGTTAGCCTTTCTGAAATGACCGGGTTTTATATTGCATAGATATGAGTCTCTGAGTATAATAATCATGCAAACAAAGGCAACATCTATTCATGTTTCTGAATCACTCTGTCTAAATGTCACAGTTGTATTGACTATGAGCATATTTATGCTACAATGCTCTTGCAGTTTCATGAACCTGCATGAACACCTGAGGAATACACCAAGCATGGAACAGTAGGTAGATGACACAAATGGGGACATTATATAACACATATTACTTTTACAAGCAATGGAGATGCTAAAGAATAATGAGATACTCAAAGTTAAATATCAACCTCTTCTTTTCCCTAAGTTCTCTAACCTCATACCATTCTCACCTTCCTCCAGCACTACAATCTCCCCAACTTTTACATACGGAAAATGACTAGACTGGAAAGACTCCCTCCAACCCAAAAGGTTAAACCAAATGGCATAAGCTATACTTATTTAGCATTTTACTGTCTTTACCCACCAAAAACATACTTACATCAGGTGACATTCACCCTAACCCAGATCCTTCTTCCTCTCTACCTAGGCATATATCTCCACTATCATCTACCTCCCCCTCTTCTCCTACTATCTGCAACCATCCTCAAGCTATAATGCCAAACTCTACTGTATCCAAACACCTATCCATATCATTTCTAAATATTCAAAGCCTAACCAACAAAATCACTGAGCTACATGCTTGGATTGCCCATATAACCCCACACATACTCTGCCTATCATAAACCTGGCTTAAGCCACATATCTCTAATAATGAAATCCTCCCACCAGGCTATAATATCTATTGCTCTGACAGATTGTCTAAAAAACAGGGAGATGTTGTCATCCTTCACTCAAATAACCTGAACCTCTCAGCTTTCTCCACACCCATCCCTGACTTTCACCCCACTGAACGTCTTATCGTAAACTGCCATCTTAACCCTCACACAAAAACTAGCTATTGCCTCTATCCATATCCCTCCAGGAAATAACTTTCCCACCCTTGAGAAAATTCTTTCCTGGTTCACCCTAAACATACCATATGAAACCCTCATCTTAGGTGATGTCAATTTTGATTGGTATAAACTCAAAACAAACTCCCCTCAGTTCAATATAAACCTGCATGGTTTTCATCAACTAATAACTTCATCCACCCAAATCCAAAAGAACACAAAATCTAGCTCTATAATTGACTGGATACTCACTAACTCCCCAAACCTGTATTAATACCCCACTACTCTACCAGGCCACCTTACCAACCACTAACCCACCTCTGTACTTAGATTCATCTCCCAACCTCCCAAACCCAGCTTTAATAGAGACTGCCATAAACTTTCTAACTTCAATGTAACTGAATTCAACTGCATTCTATCTTCCAATGACTGGTCTTTCCTGAAGCAAATACCTTTAGATGATGCTGTACATAGTTTCAATAACAGCTTCTTGAATACCCTTAACTCCCTTGCTCCCTCCAGAAAGGTTATAATAAAATCTAAATATGCTGCCTGGCTTTCCAAAGGCACTAGATCCCTTATGCTCCAGAGAAATAAAGCGTGGAAAGCCTGGATCAAATATAAGCAATTACCCTTGCTTCACAACTATCAACATCTCAGAAATCTAACTGAGAAACAAATTAATTTTGACAAAAAGTCTTTCTTTAAATAGCAAATCCAAACCTCAGAAGTTCTGGCCAACCATAAATAAAATTCTTTCTCCTGGCCACCCCTCCAACCTCTCTCCCTACCCAAATACATCCAACCTTAAACAGCTACACTACTTAATACACACTTCATCAATACTATCCAGCCTATCTTACCATCAAATGGAAATACTACTCCCCAACCTACCCCTCCCAACCCACCTAACGGCAACCCTTTCTCCCTTCCACCTGTTCCTACTTCTTACATCCAATCTTTTCTGCTAAAGCTCAAACCCTGCTCCCCATCTACTGACAATTTACCTCCAGTCTTCCTCAAATTAGCTGCTAACTCTATAGCTTTTCCAGTGTCTATTCTAATAAACAGGGCCATTCAGGAATCCACCGTACCTACCCTGTGGAAATCCTTTTTTACTATTCTCTTGCACAAAGGTGGCAACTTCACTGACCCATCCAACTACTGTCCTATAGCTATCTTATCCCCCTCTCTAAAATCCTCGAAAAAAGCATTCATTCACAACTTCTTAAATACCTACTCCAATTCAACCTTCTCGCACCCACACAGCATGGTTTCCTTCCCAAACACAGCACAACTATAGCCCTCCATTGCTCATACCATTGCTGAGGCCCTAGATAACAACAAACTCATCTCTTGTCTCTTCTTAGACCTCTCTAAGGCATTTGATACAGTCTCCCATCCCCTACTACTATCTAAACTTGCTAGTCTCAACCTATCATCCTCACACCTTACCTGGTTCTCAATTTACTTATCTAGTAGGCATCAGTCTGTTAAATGGCTCTTTTCCTCTTCTCCATTCTTACCTGTCCCAACAGGGGTTCCCCAGCTCTCCATCCTGGGACCCCTCCCATTCAATATCTTCACCAGCGACCTCCACACATCTTGTAAACTATCCTCCCTCATACAATATGCTGACAATTCAACCCTCATCTCCATTTCTGATAACATCTCTGAGCTTCATACACTTTCTCAACAAAACTTTGTATCTACCAAACAGTGGCTAACTGATAACCTACTCATCCTCAACCCTAAAAAGACCAAACTCTTACTATTTCTCCCCCACTCACTTTCTCACTACAAATCCTCCTTCTCTATCTTTTCCTCTAATAACACAGTTATTAAACCTTTTGCTCACACTAAACTTCTAGGAGTCATTACTGATGATGAACTCAAATTTAATATGCACTTTTTCCAATGTATAAAAAAGACAAACCAAAAATTAAGTCTGCTATATCATAACAAAACATTCCTATCTCCAAATGCTAGACTATCCCTTGCTCAAGCTCTCCTTATCCCATCTCTTCTTTATGCTTCCCCAGTGTTTACCAACATTTAATCCACAACCTTAAACAAACTTCAACAAACTTACAATAAGATTTCTAGATTTATCACTAACTCTCCATATAATACACACCACTGCCTAGCCCTTACATCCATAAACTGGCTGGAAATCCCCCACTTACTGTTGCTAACACAACGTCAAATGTTACACTCTATTCTCTACAAACCTTAATCTTGTCCTCCTTTCTCTTCCTTCATTTCTACCTACACTCCTTCTCGTATTCTCTGTGCCTCAAATCAGCAACTACTACATGCCTACCAACCAAAAAAAAGCAGTAGGAAAACTCTTATATGAATACTCCATAGCCCAGATTTGGAACAAACTTCCTAGAGACATATGCTCCACTATTCACCCTGCCCACTTTAAGGAAAAAGACAAACTCCACCTAATCACCTCCAAAATCTGTTCTTGCAAAGCCCCAACTTGACCTCCCCCTCTCTACTCTTGATTTACCTCAGCTCAATAAGTTCCCCTCCCAACAATAGCAAACCCTGTACTGGATGATACCTCTTTTCTGATGGATGTAACTCATGTCTGTAAATATGTAAATAGTTAAAAAAAACTCAACTACAATATTGTGTGCATACTTTTGCTTTGTATTTTTATGAGATTGTATAACTCAATTTCTTATCATTTGATACTGTAAATGTTGAATTTTATTTTTGTAAACTGTGTGTACTTGGAGCTTTCCTCCTCAAGTCTCCAATGAAAATGGGCCAAAAACCCAGCTGAACTAACCCGGTTAACAAATGTCAATAAATAAATAAAAATAAATAAATGTAAATTATGCATACTTGGTGCTTTTTCTCATATATTTAATTCAGCTTGAAATTCAGTGGTGTAGTGGTTTGCTTTGTCACCTCACTCACAGCAAGAGGTTGTCCGGTTCAGTTCTTGGCTGAGGTGCCTTCTGTGCAGAGTCTGCATGTCCTCCCTGCCTTAGTGTGGGTTTCCTCTGGGTGCTTCGGTTTCCTCCCACGTTACAAAGATGTGCATGTGAAGCATTTCTCTCCTCGCCTCTGCTGAAAACTGTCTCGTCCCAAGTTGGACTTTCCCAGTAAACAAATGTTAAATAAAAATAAATAATAATTATAATATGGGAACTGTTTTACAGCCCACCAGAGGTCATGTTACTGTCATGCCATATATTGTGTGGTAATTGCTGAATCAAAAAATGGGAGTGACCAAGAATGCCTGCCATTATTCTATGGAATGTAACTTATATTAGACTATATGTCTAACCCAGATCTGATGGACATGCTACCCTTAATGAAATCCCAGTCTCTCTGAGCCACAAGCTCCAGGGACCTAAACCTTGTCACCACAATAAACAGAACATGCTGGAGGGATAGATTCCTGTCCCAGAGACTTCCCATGCTCTGGAACAGGCTGCCCATTCATGTCAAGCAGAGCTCCTCATTAGCCCTCTTTAACAGAAATCTTGACTATTGGATGGGAAACAGAAAATTCACCTCAGGGATCACTGCTGTGGTGCTTCTCAACATGGGCACAAGAAAATAATTTTCTTGAGTGGCAAAAGCCAGGGAACCTTGTTTGGCTAGGCTTATATACATCCTAGGGCTGATAGCCTAGTACACACCTATGAACTTATTAGCATGGCCATAGCATCCAATAACACTGCTTCTGCCAGGACACCCTGTTGATGCGCTTAGGAAACAAAACTCTTTGTTTACTGCAGAGGGATTACAGGTAGTTCCTTACTGGGGACGGTCCCCATTATAAGGTGGATGCCTGGTGCTGTCTTGTGAAGGTTGTCAGTGAATTCGCTGGCATACCTTGCCATGATGAGCAGTGCAGACACCACTATCAGCACTATCCTGTCCATCTGTACCAATATGAAGAAGACATCAGTTTAAGGGAATCTGAGATGTATTACAAGTATAACACAGAATATTTTGCCTATATTGCCTGACTAATACATTGAAGTAAATGTTTACATTTTTGTGCTCAACTCAGGAAGTTATTCTAGAGAATAGTCTCTAATTCAGAAGGAGGATGGAGTGCATTTCCAGGCTTAGGAGGTGCATAAGTCCTTCACTTTCTTTATTGAAATGCACTTGCTTGAGAAAATATCTTTTAATGCATTAGATCTGTGAAAGCTGCTTGCATTTTTGTAAACCATATAGTGGAAAGTGTTGTTATGTATCCATGTATAGGTATTGTTATAGACATGTGTATGGTTTCCTGACCAAGCCTCATCACTTAGTCAGATGGAGTATGTGATCCCATTTCTTAGGTTCATAGGCGATTACTAGGCTAATGGCACAAAAGCTTTTACAAGCTTAGCCAATAATACCCAGGATATGACAGTATTATATCTTAATTCCCCAAATATGGGATGGAGTAATATCAGGGTAGTAGGTCTTTGGGTTTCGGAGCTCTGAGTCTTTTTACAGACTGCCTCTGTCCATAAGGGACATGGCCAGTACCCGAGTAGTGAACTTACATTTCCTCGATGGATGGCCTGTGTATATATGCCTGTGGTGCAGTAAGTGATAGGTATGGAAAGGCAGTTGACATACTGACAAAATGCTGTTCCAGCACTTCATAGGTAAGATGACAGTAATACACCTGTAAGTATCAGGAGGTGGAGGCATTATATACTGAAGACATGTCCTTGTGTATATTTTGTTGTTGCACTGAGCATAGCAACTGTTAGCTGTCAGACTATCACTCTGTTCTTCAGAGTTTTTTTCTTTTTGCTGCTGTAATTGTTCTTTTTTCTGTCATGTATTTAATCTTGACACTCTATTATACAGATCATGTATTCAGTTACTGCCATTTCCCTCTTTCTTCCTACCTTCCCTTCTTTTGTCACTATCCTTTGTGTTAATATACTCTTATTTCTGTTTGCTATGATATTCCATTCCCTTTATTTTTGCTTTTATTCATAGTATATGTCTCTGTTCACTATGTCTGGTTTTATCAGCCCCCAGCAAGCCCAGCTATCTCCAGAATTTGCCTCTGAATCAGCTTGCGACACCTTCCTGGTAGCTGGACCTGAGGATAATCTACCATCTTCTCCTGTTGCTGGTAGTGCTTTACCCACTGGGATAACACCTGCTTGCCACATTGCTAGAAGTGGGCAACATGTAATACACAGGGAAATGACAAAGGAAATGGGGTACCTGATAGACCAGTGCATAGACACCTGTATCAGCCACCTGAAAAGACCCAGCTCTGATATCAAAACCACAGCCATGAGCACTGGGGAAAGTGGAAAAGATGCAGTGTGACACTGGCAAGGCAGATTAAGAGATGATACTCACCTTATGCCCAATCCCAGGTATTTCTCCCATTTGTGTCCATGACCTCCCCTGCTAATTGTCCAGTCCTCTCCATCTTGTCGTAACATTTTTGTTTAATGTCTCTAAATCCACTATCTTCAGTGTGTCAGCATCCCCTTTCAGTCTTATCTCTGCTATTTATTTGTATGTTTGCCGTAGTTATCTACCCTCAGTGTTTTACAATACATTCACTTTTACCTTCCCTTACATTATTCTGCAGCTTTCCCTCTGTGAAAATAAATAGCAACTGTTCCACAAAAAATATTACTACCCCATCACATTCTTTACTTATCTATTTCGCTTGTTTCCTTCCCTCTGTTTGCCATCCCTTTTTCCTTTAACCTTCATAGTTGTCTATTTGAGGATTTGGAGTTTATGATGGCTGAACCTGACAATGTTTTCACCACTTCATTCAAAAACCATTATAAGAAAGACATTTGCAGTTTCTAGCTTTTGGTGGACTGAAACAGCACAAAAATATGATCTTCATTCTAACAGACAGGCCGACTCCCCGAGGTCCTTACATTTTAGAAAAAAATCAGATCAATGTGCTATTTGTTTTAAATCATTTATGACAAATCTCAAGCAAGATCTTTAAGTGTTTTTGAGAATATCTTTGTGGGACTAAAGAACACCCTTTCTTTCAACCAAGGATAAGTTAATTCAGTAATATCATTATATATCCAGTTAGTAACCTGACTATATATTCTTCTTGTTCAGTTTATAGTTCTGTGGACTGTAATTACAGTGCTCACAATTTTGACAGACAATGGAGTGAACTTTTAGCCATCTCAGTACATCTTGATGCAGATTTAAGTATTTTGCCTGACACATTGTTGTGCAGATGACAGTGTAATTCACTACCTTTGACGTTCCAACTGGCTAACAAATTTTGCACTGGCCTACTGACTGGGGTGGGGAAGGCTGTCATTTGGACTGCCATCCGAATGGTGTTCAGATCAAATACAGTAACACACCAAGAATACCCAGCACTTACTTTTCTTGATGAAGAAAAGCTTTATAACTCACATATGCAGACTTGTTTTGCTGACTGTTTTGTAAGCATCATATTCCTTAATTTTCCCAGCATTCTCATATACTTCAAAAACACCTTGTGACCAGCACCCTAATCCAAAATCACTATGGTAGCAAAAGAAACTAAAAATGGTGTAAAATATAAATATAAATCAAAAACTAACAGAACAATGCAAATGATAAATGAATTCCATTTGTTTGTTAATGATGCAGCTCTGCTTCATTCCTAACTAGTTATTACAGATTATTTTATGCATCATAATAAAATTATAGATATTCTTTTAGCTTTGGGAGAAAAACATTGCACTAATATTAATGATCTAAGTTTGTCTTTAGAATCCAGGTGTGACTGCATAAGCTATTCCTTCCTTCAACTGGAATCACATTAACATCAATAAAAACACATTTGGCTGAATAGTTCAACTTTGTATCGTTGTAAGGAGTACCTTTTCTCTCCCTCTCTCTGCCACACTTGACGTCAGTTAAATGGGGAAGGATTATTTCTTTCACTGCTTGGGCATCATAAAGGCATCCACATGTACACTGAGCCAAATGCACTATCTTGTGTGCATTACAAGTTACAAAATGTTGAATAACAAATGTTTTAATACCATTTTTGGTAAAAAAATAATTTTATGTTCAATAAGCTTGGATAATGTGCATTGTCTATATGGTTTGTAACCATTTATAATTTGATTTCCATCCAGTCAATACCTGGTATGTTTGAAATGAATAGAACTGAATCAACTTTTTTCCCCCAAGAACTAAATCAACTCCCCCCTTTATAAATGAATTTGCATGTCAAAGGGAAGAAGACGATGAGGGCAGGATTGCATAGCAGTATGATTGTTAATGTCCTTTTCAGCATAAAAAAATAATACTCTTGTTTTCAAAATGTGACCTATTCACTTATCTTCATATTGCAAAACGTCATTGCTTGGTTTCTTGTCAACGTGGTCTTGTCCCTGTTTAATTTGACTGAAATCATACTCCCTATGTAGTCAACTATGCTCAAGCTCTGAAGCTGCCATCTTGAGTCCTTTCTTGCATACTACAAATATTAGTTAATTTCAAAAATTGAGATGTAGGAATGTTACAAGGAATATATGATGAATGATAACTTGTTTTGAATGAATATGCCTGGTGGATAGCAACTTGAGTAGAAGAAAAAAACACAGAGTTTGTACTGAATGGTTTGTTTTATAGGTTTACAATAAGGCTGCCAGCTAATGTCTTAGTATCAACACAACTAAACATCTAAGGTAAATAATTCTGCATTTTTGAAAACTGTAATCCAAGCTCATACTGGTTTAAATATTCCACAAATCTGGACAAACTTAGAAGGTCACTATCATTCGTCTGGTCAGGATAAAACAGATGGACATGCATTTGTTTGGTTCAAACAGCTTTATTATGTGCAAACAAATCAGAATTGGGGCAAATAACTTTAACTTAGATAAACTTATAAACAGACTGAAAATTTCTCTCATACATATTCACTCTGGGTCTGCACTATCAAAATGGTACTGAAGCTAGCACTTGCTATTTATATGCACGTTTAGTCCTTGGAAATGCTTCTTAAAGGTACAACACACATACATATTCTACATCCTCCCGCTCTAAGAAATAAATAACACTTCATCAAAGACATTGATTGGCATGCAATAAATACAAGATAATTCTTTGACATGCAGTAATTTAGAACTAAATACATATAGACACTCTTGTCCAGTTTGCTGTGTATTTCACACTAGGTCTGGAGATGTGACCAAATCATGTGACATAGAATTTAGAATCATGGTTAGCAACTGAGATTGTCTCTGCTGATTGTACAACCTTAGGGACATTTGGAACATCATCGCGATGCAAGTTGGAGTTAAGATATGTCCTGGAGCAGGAACATTGTCTGGACTGATCTGAAATTTACAGTCTGTATCACAGGAACAATGCTGCGATAATGGTTCTGCTACAGGAAGAAGATGTCTGCGATTTATCCTGTACTCCACATCCTCAGATTTCACAAAATAGGATCTCGGCTCGGCACATACAACTGTCACTTGACCAATCCAGTCAAAACCTTTTACCTTTTGTATCCTCATTGTCTCTCCTTCTTTTAATGAACAAAGAAATCTGCTTCTTTTATCATAAGTAGATTTCTGGAAAGAGCGCTTTCTGAATAGTTGGGCTTTGATTGCTCTGTTGTTCTTAGCGTTAGGCCTCAACAGAATAGAACTGATAGGCACGGTAGTTCTGGTTTGCCTAGATAGAAGTTTTTATGCAGGGGAGCTAAGTATGTCATCAAGGGGTATGTTTCTGAGATTAAGTAAGTTCGAAAAGATGTCAGTATTGTCACGCTTTGACTTCTCTAGTAATTGCTTTAAACTCTGCACTGCATGTTCAGCTAGACTATTTGACTGTGGATACTCAGGACTACTAGCAACATGTATAAAGTCCCATTATTTTGCATAATTCTGAAACAACTGGATTATAAATTGAGTACCATTGTCAGAGATAAGCTTATGAGGGCTAACATGGACTGAGAAATGATGTTTCAGCTTAGTAATAACAGTAGGGGACGTTAGGTTAGGCAACAGATTAATCTCAAATCAATTTGAATAAGAGTCAACCAACACTAAGTAATGCTGATTGTTCCACTCTAATATGTCAGTGGCTATAGTTCAGGAACTTGACTTAGCTGAAGTGGTTCTTTTTGCAAATGTGGTCGAGTACTATTGCATACTGAACAAGATGAAAGCACTTTGTCAATGCATATTGCTAGAGAAGGCCACAATACTAAAAAATCTGGATTTGTTTACTTTTTAAGGAAACAGGAACAACAACTTTAGGACCTTTGAAAATAATATCATCTTCCATCAACATCTGATCTCTGTAAGGAAAATAAGCTAGTACTTCAAGCAGTGCACTGGATTGCTTAGATGGCCATCCTACCTGCATGCAGTGGTTAAGATTTTGCAAAACTGGATCAGTATTTGCATGATCTCTCAGTTCATCAAGTCTTGTGGTTAAAAATGATGCATTTCCATGACATCAAAACCAAAATTCTCTGTATCTAGCTGTTCTGTTATGGGCAATCTGTATAAGGTATCAGCCAGGCAAAGAAGTTTACATTTTGTATAGACCATTTTGAAGTTGTACTTTTGTAATTTAAGCATCATTCTCTGGCGCGAAATGCATAGGCTTCTTTAAAATAGTAACTAGGGGTTGATGATCAGTTTCAGTCAGGATAAATATAATCATGAAATTTTGAACATGCAAACACAATTGCCAAAAGTTCCTTCTCAGTTTAAGAATATTGCATTCCAGTTTGGGTAAGAGTTGTAGATGCATAGGCTACTGGTCTGCCCTCTTGAAGAATAACTGCACTAAGACCAAATTTTGGGGCATCACAGGAAAGAGTAACTGGTTTACTGATATCGTAGTACCTTAGTGTAGGTGGAGCAGCAATTTTCTGCTTAAGATCATCAAATGCCCTCTGGTGCTGTTCTAGCCATGACCACGCAACATTTTTTGTGTGTCAGCTCTCTTAAAGGCACTGTCAAGTCACTAAAATCTGGTATAAACTTGCCTAAACAGTTAGCCACACCAAGAAAATGCTGTAGAGCTTGAACATTATTTGGTCCAGGCATCTCAACAATAGCTGCTTGCTGGGATGGGTTTGGTCATAATCCAGTACTAGTAAACAAATGACCTACATATGTGACTTCTGGTAGTCTGAATTTGCACTTCAGAGGATTGAGTTTTAAGTTCACTTCACGCACTCTGTATAGAACTTTCTTGAGGTTTCTGTCATGCTCTACTTCACCATTGCATCCAACCAATAAATCATCTACTATTATGGGACAGGGATAACATGAAAAATGTATTCCATTGGATGCTAGAAGACTTCACTTGCAGGATTTATTCCAAATGGCACCCTGAGGAATCTATATCTTCCAAATGGGGTACTGAATGCTGTCAGTAATGAAGATTTGTGATCAAGCATCACTCGCCAAAATGAACTCTTTGCTTCCAAGACAGGGGGCTGTGACTTCCTTGATTGTTTGCATGGGATGATGAGGTGTTTTCAATGCAATACTCAAGCCTCTTGGGTCGATGCATATTCTAATCTCATCAGAGCCTTTTTTGCGAGCTGCTACCTTAGATGACAGCCATTCAGTTGGTTCTGTAACTGGACAAATCACACCTTGCTTCACCATTTTATCCAACTGAACTTTATCTCTGCTCTGCACAGCTATTTGAACTCTTCTTGCTGGTCTGACCACTGGACTCTGGAATAAATCCTGCAAGTGAAGTCTTCTAGCATCACTGCAATTCCAGTCTCACATAGACCTACCACGACAGCAAACCAAACACATAATCACACAAAAACATACTCGGAGGCTCTAAATAAAAATCTGCCTAAGCAGCAGAGACCTCCAAAGCAGACACCCAAGCAGCCGCTACCCCAAAACAAAACACGTGCAACACATATCTCACAAAGCCAGTGTGCCAAACAGTCACAGCCCTTAAGACTAAACAACACACCTGATACACTTGTAATAGGTGACTCTATCGTCAGGCACACTGACGTCCCGCTCACCAGGCTGAACAAGGAGAGGGTCATGGTGAGCAGCCTGTCGGGCGCTAGGATCCGCCACATAACACAAGCACTCAGGTCACTCCAAGGCAAGTACAAATATGACTCAGTCATTGTCCATGCTGGTGTGAATGACCTGAGACGCACCTCCCTGGACTACATGAAAAGAGACATAAAGGAGCTCTCTGAGCATGTAGCCCAGGCCGGTATGACCCTGACCTTGAGTAGCATCTTACCCTCACCAAGAATGATGCCACAATATGAAGACAAGATGATCAATTTCAACAATTGGCTTAAGTACTGGTGTCATTCAAAGGGGATCCAATGCCTGTCAGCTTGGGATGATATGCTCGACAAGCCATGATGCTTCGCTAGGGATGGCTTGCACCTGTCACCCTTGGGCTTTCGGATATTGGCAAAGGCTCTTGCTACCCCATAGTGCCTTTTTTAGGCAAGGCTCAAAAGACAAACCAACCTCCATAGGTATCACAAGGGATAAGAAACTAAGAGTAATGCTACTCAACGCCAGAAGTCTAAACCTCAAGATGCACGCACTCGAAACTCTCCTTAGCATGGAGAACATCGATATCTGTGCAGTAACAGAAACCTGGTTCAGGGCTCCCGAGAGCACCCCAGCACTACCAGGTTATACCTCATACCATGCTTTTCAGCCCCAAAACTTGGACTGAACCACAAAAGGAGGGGGAGTATCGATATTCATCAAAGATACCCACACCTCCAGGTTGGTGGCAAAACACAAAGCATCAGAGAGACTATCCATGTGCAACTAACAGTGGGTAAAACTGTCTTCCAGTTTATAGCCTGCTACAGACCACCCTCCCAAACCCAGGAACCCCACTCGGCCTTCCTGAGAACACTGGAAAATATGAAGGTCTCTCCAAACACCATTATATTGGGCAACTTCAACTACCCAAACATAGACTGGGAGCATTACTCTAGCTCCAACACCCTAGCCCAAAGGTTCCTAGAATTTATAAACTCAAATGCTATGGAACAACTTGTTACCACTCCCACAAGAGGGGAAAACATACTGGACCTGATCATCACCAACATGGGGACTCTATGCTCCAGACCAGAAGTGTATCCCTCACTGGTAAGATCAGACCATAAACTAATCTCACTGGATATTCACATCCCGACTCCACCCCCTGCCCAGAGAACCACAGTGAAAAACTTCTCTAAAGCAAATTTCACACTCCTCAAAGCTGAGGTGGAATCCTTCAAAGCCCCCGGGCCTGTAGAAAATATGGCGCAGACCGCAGAATCCTTTATAAACGCATTCTATGAACACCTTCAGGAATGCATGGATCATGTGATCCCAAATAAAACCAAGACCCAATCCTCCAAAGGCAGACGTCCTGTCTGGTGGACCCCAGCCATAAACAAACTATACACTAGAATTAGGAAGCTACTAAATGATAGAGCAAAATCCCCAAAAGGGAAGGCATCACTGATCAGTATTAGCAAAAAACTACGGGCACACATAAAATTGTCTAAGGCCAGCTTCGAGAGAAAAATTGTACAGGACACTAAGGATAATCACAAGGCTTTCTTTAGTTATGTTAGGAACCTGGGTGGTAATTCCCAGATATGCTCAGAATTAGTCCAAAATGACAAAAAATACACCGAACCCACAGACATTGCCAACATCCTAGCTGACAGGTTCAGCACAAACGTCTCCCCCCCCCCACCAAAAGGGCAAATATCTATCCCAGCAGAGTGCTGCCCCCCTGACATCTCAGATGCTCAGGTAAGAGCCGCCCTCTCCAAAGCAAAAAACACAGCATCAGTGGGACCAGATGGTGTCCCGGGCTACATGAACTCCAAGAAGAGCTAAACCCAAACATAAAACTACTGTTCAATCACAGCCTTACTACAGGATATGGGCCCAAAGAGTGGCGTACAGCAACAGTGGTCCCTCTCCATAAAGGTGGTGTCTCAACGGATCCTGGAAACTATCACCCCATAAGCCTGACTAGCTTGGTCTGCAAAGCTATGGAAAGGATCATCATGGACCTCATAAATAAAGATATTGGGGACCTACAAACACTGGATACTACCCAGTTCAGCTTTGTTAAGGGCAGATCCTGCCTCTTAAACCTGGTTGATTTCTTTGAAACAGTCACCAAGGCCATTGACGAGGGGAAGGTGGTCCACACAGCCTACCTGGACCTCGCAAAAGCCTTCGATACAATACCCCACTCAGGCATTATAGATAAGCTCACCAGCTTAAATATAAACCCCTATGTCACTAGATGGATTGCAAACTGGCTCAAGGACAGAACCCACATGGTTAGAATTGCTGGAGCCATGTCATACTCCAAACCAGTTACAAGTGGTGTCCCACAAGGCTCAGTCCTGGGACCTCTCTTGTTCAGTATATATTTCTCGGAGGTACAGGCCAACATGGAAGGACTGTGGCTGACCAAGTTCGCAGATGACTGCAAACTGGGCACCATAATTGACTCTCCAGCCGACACAAGCATCCTCCAAAAGAGCCTCATAGAAACAGACAACTGGTGCCAGAGCCATGGCCTCAAGCTAAATGCCAAAAAGTGTATAGTCATCCCCTTTGGCAAAAACAAAGTGCCCACAAATTACCACATAGGTAGTAATCCATTAAGAACAGAAGAAGTAATTAGGGACCTGGGGACCCAAGTTGATAGCAATCTCTCATTTGACAACCACGTGGCCAAAGTGGTTAGAAAAATATTTTATATAGCCCACCTAATCATGAAGGGATTCACATCTAGATCAGGAGGTCATCGTGCCTCTTTACTCATCCCTCATCAGGCCCATAATTGAGTACAATGCCCCTTTTGGGATGTACCTTACCAGACACCTGCAGCAACTGGAAAGACCCCAAAAGTACCTCACCAAGAGGATCAAAGGGCTCAAACAGATGCCATATGCTGCCCGGTTAAAGAAACTCCAGCTCTACTCAGTGGCATACCGCCTGTTCAGAGGCGATCTGTCCCTGACATATAAAGCCATGTCCAACCCGGAATTAATGGACATGCTGCACCTCAGAAAATCCAAATCCCATCGAGCTACGCTGGCAAGAGACTTGAACCTCAGCACTGAAATAAATAGGACATGCTGGAGGGACAGATTCATAACCCAGAGGCTCCCTTCACTCTGGAATAAAATCCCAGTCCAGGTTAGGCAGAGTCCTCATTGACTCTCTTCAAGAGGAATCTTGATGAGTGGATGGGAGATCGTAGGTTTATCCCTGGTATCACTTCTGTGTCACTGTTAGACAGAGGCACAGTATACTAACCTCGAAAAAGGGCATAACAAAATAAATTTAAAATGGGTGGCGAAAGCCAAACACATTCTGGCTAGGCTTATAAATGCCCTAGGGCAGATAGCCTAGTATGAACCTATGAACCTATGAACCTATGACTGACCTCTGGGTCTAACTTCATGGAATGGACAACTAACAGCTTGTCTAGCTTGTCGTTGAAAACATCAGCAAATTCTGAGAAAATAGCATCAGTGAAGCCGGCACTGGGACATGTGCTTATATGATGACCTTCTTTAGTAAACGAAAGCAAGTCCATTCTCAAACTAGCTCTGACATGCAATAATGACTGCACACATCTTCGAACTATGTAAAACAACTTGTAACAGTTTCCAGCCAAATAACATGAAAGCACTACTGAACCTTCAGTTTGAATTTCTTCACCTCCATATGCAACAAGTCTCGCACCACTAGTCACATTAAGTTTCACCAGCTCTTTAGCTAATGTTTCTGATGACATGACATTACACTTTGAACCATTGTCTACCTTTAGCTTGATGGGTTTGCCATGGATCAGGACACTGCACAGCACTTCGCCTTCACCAATTACTGATACACCATCTAGATAGAAAGCAGCCTTGCAGCTCTCCATATGATCAACTTGCTTTTTTTAAGCGGCCTTTCCCTGCAACTGAGCGAGGTTTACTTGACTTGCAAAACTTTTGAAAATGATTCTGTTTTTTACACTTGTGACATTGCTGACCAAATGCTAAACACTTTTCTCTTTTAGACTCATGGTTGTTACCACAATTATGAAAGTTAACAATGAAACTTAACTTGGGTTTTGCTGACTCACCCTTGTGCAGTATTAAGCAACCCCTTTTCTGCAATGAGCATACTCCTTAAACTGAACTAGTATTAGAAACTGCTAGAAAACTACAGGTTTTCCCTGCCACACCCACAGGGGCTGCAGCTACCATGTGCTTAGGCCTGTTTCTGCTTGCTACATTCTGCATGCT